>NW_026111160.1:0-30161 GCF_024679095.1 Eriocheir sinensis | reverse complement strand
AGCGAGGCGGGGATCGTGGCATCACATAACTTGGGCTGAACCTCTTTTTCACCGACACAAGGAAGCGAGGCGGGGATCGAGGCATCATAAAACTCGGGCTGAACCTCTTTTTCACCGACACAAGGATCGAGGCATCACATAACTCGGGCTGAACCTCTTTTTCACCGACACAAGGATCGTGGCATCACATAACTCGGGCTGAACCTCTTTTTCACCGACACAAGGAAGCGAGGCGAGGATCGAGGCATCATATAACTTGGGCTGAACCTCTTTTTCACCGACACAACGGGATCAAAAGTTTAAAGTAAGAGCCACACGCCAGAGGAAAGGAAGAGTTTCTCACAAATTGGGAGACGACGAAACCGCTTATATATCACAAAATGCGGTGATTCTCAAGATATCACTACGCAAGTACTTAAAATAATCATAAAAAAAGTTAAAAAAATAAAAGAGTTCCTGCCCTCAAACACTCAACTTAGTATTATGTCGATACACGATGATAGCGAGGAGTGTAAAGGGGCTATTACACTGGGCAAATTTTCCGTGGATCTTCAGTCAAACCACGATTTCCGCTGGCGTGGTTCTAATTTTTTCTTGCTATTGCTGCTGCTGATGGTGGTGAGTAATACCGTCGTCATTCTGTGAAATCAACCGTAGCTTTGGAAGATCGTGGACGAGTCAGAAAACCACAGAAATATGAGAGCCACGCCAGCGGAAATCGTGGTTTGACTGAAGATTCACGGAAAATTTGGCCAGTGTAATAGCCCTTTAGTGTACCTTTACGATCCACCGTCTTCCACTACACGCCCTCCCCCGCTACGATGTGTACAGTGCCGGCCAACGTGTCATTACGGGCCCGTTTGCAGCAGTTGTGTGCATGTTTGTGCTGCCGTTGTCCAAACACTCGCCACGCCCACGCCCTCCACCCTGCGCGGAGCGAGGGGCGACGCAAGCACCGCCGCCTCAGGCATTCCTTACACAGCTTAAACTCACTCCACGGGCGAAGGACCGCCGCCTTCCTGTTTTGAAGGAACGCACAGAAATGAGTTTCATTGGATTTCTCGAAAGTTAAAAAGATTGGAATTCATCACGACGGCCGCGACCCCGGACGGAAACTGCTTCCACATCAACAAGTTGCCTTAATGAACTAACTTTGCACGTGAGAGATGCGAGCACGTGATAATGATCGATGAAAAATATACTTTTAATCTGAGCCAGAAAGTCGCGGGTCCTCAGGGTGAATATCACGCCTGTAGTGCAGGCAGCGACTTCATGAGAGTTAGGGAAATACACTTCAGTGTTTTATGAGTATTACACACACGGCGAGATTATCCCCCGGGTGTCATGTTCCCGCGTTGCCTTCACGACGACGAGGCACGAAAGAGGCTCCAAGTCACGCCGATGAGGCACGAAAGAGTCTCCAAGTCACGCCGATGAGGCACGAAAGAGGCTCCAAGTCACGCCGATGAGGCACGAAAGAGACTCCAAGTCACGCCGATGAGGCACGAAAGAGGCTCCAAGTCACGCCGATGAGGCACGAAAGAGGCTCCAAGTCACGCCGATGAGGCACGAAAGAGGCTCCAAGTCACGCCGATGAGGCACGAAAGAGGCTCCAAGTCACGCCGATGAGGCACGAAAGAGGCTCCAAGTCACGCCGATGAGGCACGAAAGAGGCTCCAAGTCACGCCGATGAGGCACGAAAGAGGCTCCAAGTCACGACGATGAGGCACGAAAGAGGCTCCAAGTCACGCCGATGAGGCACGAAAGAGGCTCCAAGTCACGACGATGAGGCACGAAAGAGGCTCCAAGTCACGCCGATGAGGCACGAAAGAGGCTCCAAGTCACGACGATGAGGCACGAAAGAGGCTCCAAGTCACGACGATGAGGCACGAAAGAGGCTCCAAGTCACGCCGATGAGGCACGAAAGAGGCTCCAAGTCACGCCGATGAGGCACGAAAGAGGCTCCAAGTCACGCCGATGAGGCACGAAAGAGGCTCCAAGTCACGACGATGAGGCACGAAAGAGGCTCCAAGTCACGACGATGAGGCACGAAAGAGGCTCCAAGTCACGACGACGAGGCACGACAGAGGCTCCAAGTCACGCCGATGAGGCAATTTGCACGCTGGCCGCCTCATCCTTGAAGCAGCGCGTGTCCTGCCCGCCGCCCTAACGAGGCCATCAGCACGCCAGCCCGGCACCGCGCCCCACCTGCGAGAACAATTTATTTTCACTTCGTCCCTTTGTCGGCGACTATTCTGTGCAACAAGAGTTAATATCAGCGGCTTGTAATTTATTGTACTTGTATACGCTGATACATGGCGGGGTTATTCCCTTGGCGTGGGCGTTTTAATAATTGCGTACCCTATTTGCACGTACCCGCCTAATGTAATACAATTATCGTGGAGTTCGTAAAGCGAAGTAGCGAGTACCAGCAGCAGATTAATATTCCCCTCCTTGAAGCTGGAAGCAAAAATGGTGAGCAGACTGTTCTGACGTTTGCATTTAGAATGTATAATGGGATAAGGTCCTGGTTAAGGCGCCCGCAACAAAGCCGGCGAGAACACGTCCTGCAGAGAAGCAAGGTTCGGGGACCGGAACCATGGCGGGCAGGAAACCTTATAGATGAAATGTTTGGGGGACGCATTACAATGGAATCAGGACCGACAAAAGGCCCAGCGTACACTACTGAAAAGGAGGAAAATCCATGACGGAAACAAGGCCTTTCTTCCTATGAATCGCTGTGAAGAACCGTCGATAATTACCGCTCCTTCACGGCCACGGCGGCGCTGCCTTGGTGCGGGGATGATTTGTGAGAGGAATTAGAGGGACGAAGAACAATTATATTGCAAGGATTTAGTATCTCTGAGACACGAGACTTCCAATTAAGACAATTAGTCAGGGAGGATCGAGGATGTCTTGTGGCGGGGCGCAGAGTAATTGTTGTGAAAGAAAAGGTAACTGATTGTTGGCAGGAAGCGGCTGAGTGGTGGATAATGTTTCTGGGGCTTTGGCGCCACAAGGCTGTTCTGTTCTGTTGTTCATTAGAGGAATGTAAAGTTGGGGCATACGCTATGGCTTCGCGTGGCCCCGGTCCTCATTTCTGTCGCATTGGCCCTTGAGCCTGTGGTGGGTGAGAATCCATTATCCCGGGACACGGGCCAGTGTGGCATCCGGGTTACCACAGTTTACCTTCCCCAGGTTTCCCCAGGTACCCATTTATCGGCCAGCCTGAAACGGAGGATAAACACCTGGGTGAGCTGCACGCCAACTGTCCGGGCCGGGACTCGAACCCAGGCCCGCGGATTTGTAGCTAGGTACGCTAACCGCTGCACCTCGGAGGCGGCAGAGTAGAGCACATACTCAATTCAGAAGTTTCGTGGTTCCTACAACAAAGGCAGTAAAATACATGGTAAAAGAAAATGCAACTTCTGAGTGATGTGTGAATGAGAGCATGCACGTATATGTGATGCATAATAAACTGGAAAAAATAACACTCGGAGGTATGGAATTCCGTAAATATAATAAAACTCTGGAAAAAATACCGTAGAGTTCAATTCCGTCCTTTGGACTGAAGCCGCGATGGGTGTGAACCTCTTACCAGTAGACGCAATGGAGATTCTTACATCCGCATTAATTCTTTCGTTTTGTTTATGAAGCCAAGCGGGTGAACGGACGAGTACTGGCGGAGTGCCGAATTATAACAACATTTTCAACTCAAAAATCTTACGCAGTTTTTCTTGCCTATCGCGTCTGACTCATTCCGATCCATTGCATCTGACAAAACACCAGCGCCGCCAACAATGAAGTCTTTGAAAGTCTTCCTCTGTAAGCGACAGGGGAACGACGCACGGCGGCGACATATACTACACCATTGATAGTGAGCAGCCGTGCACAGACATCTGCAGCACACGAGCGGCCCTTGACTATGCAAAGGACCGTATTATTAGGTCCGTATTCTCAAGCCCATTTTATCAAGGCCGTATTCTCGAGCCCGTAGTCTCAAGCCCGTAGTCTCAAGCCCGTATCCTCAAGCCCATAGTCTCAAGCCCGTATCCTCAAGCCTGTATTATCAAGCCCGTATTCTCAAGCCCGTATTTTTAAACGTCTCGGCGCCTCCGTTCGCCTGTTTTAAAAGCCTCTCGTATAAGTTTATGTGATTTTCGTGGACTGTTTTGTGACCCTAAGGATGGTTCGACACGACTGCTGCTTCTTGAACGGGAAAATCACACAAGAAAACCTGATTAATCTTCTCTGTGGCCTTGGACAACAATCGTAACTGGAGCCCGATACCTTTAAGAATACGGACCTTTGTCACTTCGGGCTCACACACCCACATTTGTTAAGGCTTTCGTAGATGTTGTGTTAGTATTTCGATGGGTAGTTTCTTGAGCCTGGTGAGAGTAAGCCTAGCAATAGTAAATTAGTAGTAGCTTAGTTATAGTAAGTACGACTCATATTCTCAAACATTTTGCGACTTACTTACACATCCATATTTGGTAAGGCTTTCGTAGTGGTTGTGTTAGTATTTCGATGGGTAGTTTCTTGAGCCTGGTGATAGTAAGCCTAGCAATAGTAAGTTAGTAGTAGCTTAGTAATAGTAAGTACGACTCATATTCTCAAACATTTTGGGACTTACTTACACACCCACATTTGGTAAGGCTTTCGCAGCGGTTGTGTTTAGTTCCATGGGTAGCTTCATGAGCCTAGTGATGGCAAATGGTACATAAAATCAACTGGGAATGAAATAAAGACAGATAAAGCTTGTCAGCATATTGGAGCAAATGTAAAAAACTTATAAAATCAAAGAGGAGAGAAGTAAATAAAAATAAAGCTTGTGGTCAGCATATTGGAGCAAAAGTAAAAGGTCCATAAAATCAACCGTTAAAGAAATCATACTGGAGCAGAAGTAAAAAGTTCATAAAATCAACTGGGAAGGAAGTAAAGAAATAAAGCTTCCCGTCAGCATATTGGAGTACAAGTAAAAAGTCCAGGAAAGTGTCTGGTGAGTTGCTTTCGTAAGGGTTGTATTAGTCGGAAACGCTTTTAATCAACCCTTTTTGGCACACACGGTGTATATGTACATACGAGAAACTGCAACAACACAGTGAAAATATCCCGTAATGAACACCACTGAATGCCGGGGATCGAACCCGAGCCTTCTGCGGGCAGCACACCAACTACGCCGCCGATGTCCACAGTGCGGGGCTGGGGCGTCACTGTGTTATTGCAGTTTCTCTAATGTGTATATATAGGTAGTATTAGTGTTTCCATTGGTATTACTAAGCCGGTACGATGTTACTATTGCTTACTATCACTAGGCTCAAGAAACTACCCTTCGAAACACTAACACAGCCTCTACGAAAGCCTCGTCATCTGTGTGTGTGTGTGTGTGTGTGTGTGTGTGTGTGTGTGTGTGTGTTTTTACGTTGTTGCCTATTGCGCCAAAAAGCTACGAAAGCCTCGTCATCTGTGTGTGTGTGTGTGTGTGTGTGTGTGTGTGTGTGTGTGTGTGTGTGTGCGTGCGTGCGTGCGTGCGTGCGTGTGTGTGTGTGTGTGTGTGTGTGTGTGTGTGTGTGTGTGTGTGTGAGCCCCGAAATGTTTAAGGTTCATATTCTTAAACGTATCGGGCTGCCATTACAATTATTTCCCAAGGCCACAGAGAAGATAACTCAATTTTTCTTGGGCGATTTTCCCGTTCAAGAGAGTACTAATATTAAAAGAAAGAAGTAAAGAAATCAAGCTTGTCGTCAGCATATTGGAGCAGAAGTAAAAGGCCATAAAACAGAGCAGCGTGTATCCTCTGAAGGCAAGTAAGTGTCTGGTGGGTTGACGAGGCTCAGAGAAGCTTACGCCGCTGAGTGACTGCGATCCCTCGAGGCTACTGAGGCGCCTGTTCTTTTGTCTCTAAGGGGGGACTTTGAGGATGTTTTTTTCTGTACCTTTTTACTTATACTTATTGATAGTGATTTTCTTGGAGGTTATTGATGCGCCTGTTCTTTTGTCTCTAAGGGGGGACTTTGAGGATGTTTTTTTCTGTACCTTTTTACTTATACTTATTGATAGTGATTTTCTTGGAGGTTATTGATGCGACTTTTTTTCGCTCTTTCTTACGGGAGTACTTTATGGATTTTTCTGTCTTTTTACGGGAGTACTTTATGGATTTTTCTGTCTTTTTACGGGAGTACTTTATGGATTTTTCTGTCTTTTTACGGGAGCACTTTATGGATTTTTCTGTCTTTTTACGGGAGTACTTTATGGATTTTTCTGTCTTTTTACGGGAGTACTTTATGGATTTTTCTGTCTTTTTACGGGAGCACTTTATGGATTTTTCTGTCTTTTTACGGGAGCACTTTATGGAGTTTTCTGTCTTTTTACGGGAGTACTTTATGGATTTTTCTGTCTTTTTACGGGAGTACTTTATGGAGTTTTCTGTCTTTTTACGGGGGTACTTTATGGAGTTTTCTGTCTTTTTACGGGGGTACTTTATGGAGTTTTCTGTCTTTTTACGGGGGAACTTTATGGAGTTTTCTGTCTTTTTACGGGGGTACTTTATGGTGTTTTCTGTCTTTTTACGGGGGAACTTTATGGATTTTTTTATCGGTGGAACTTAAGTTTTTTTTCACCGGGTACTTTATAGATCTTTTTTTTTTGTCTTTTTTTAAAGGGGTACTTTAGTTTTTTTTTAGTGGGTAATTTATTGATTTTGTGTCTTTTTTACGGGGGTACTTTTCTGAATTTTGTCTTTTTTATATTGGGTACTTTATTGATTTTTCTGTCTTTTTTACGGGGGTACTTTGGTGCTTTATATATATATATATATATATATATATATATATATATATATATATATATATATATATATATATATATATATATATATATATATATATATATATATATATATATATATATAAGCTTTGACATGTACTTTAGGGATTTTCGCCACCTTTATACTTTTACCTCAGTTATCTTTTCACATTTTTATTAACAACATACACGTTTACCTTACAACATTTTACCTTTTTCTAGTAACATTCTTTTAAACAATAACAACCTCTTCTATTTACTATTTTACCAGCAGTTAGACTTCAATAACCACTATGCGAGTCTGAATAAACCCGTGAATTTGAAGCCATAATCGCCACGTATTCTAAGAAGCTTTCGGCTCTCCCAACAACTATTTCCCAAGGTCACGAAGGAGATTAGTCGGGTCCTCAGGAGTGTTTTTTTTAATGTTCACGGTGCAGATGCCTCGTCAAACTATTACTAGGCTCATAAAATTACGCATGGAAATACTAACACAACATCTTCTACGAAAGCCTTACCAAATGTGTGTGTGTGTGTGTGTGTGTGTGTGTGTGTGTGTGTGTGTGTGTGTGTGTGTGTGTGTGTGTGTGTGTGTGTTCTTGTTTCTGCGTCCACCTGATCTAGACTCAGCTGCGTGCATTCCTAGCTCCAAGTTCCCCAAAACCAGCGTCTTTTCGCAGCCTACCTCCTGGAGCGAAGCACATACTATGTACACAAGGACTCTAGGCTCCTTGCCGTACACACCAAACACTTTGATGGCTCCCCCGCCAGTGCATCGTGTTTCGAACAAGCGGCCGCGCAGCCCCGACAAGGGCGAGACGCTGCGGCTGGTGCTGGAGCCGCCGTCGGTGCCCGCCAGGAAGAGGCGGCTCGGCAGCCACCCGTGTCTTCACGTGGATGACCACAACCGTGTGCTGGGTTCGGTGAACGGTCACGCGTGCCTCGTCCAGCTGGACTCCGGGGCCCAGATCACCTTCCTCTTCCACACCATGGCCAAGAGGCTGGGGCTGATCACCGGCACGGAGCCCACCGAAAAGCAGGACATCGACCTCTGGATCGGCTCGCGGGTGCTGGACGTCATAGAGCTGAAGGCCGTCCCCATCAGTCTGGGGGGCGGCGTGGAGATGGTCGTCCCCGCCACTGTGTTCCCGGCGTGGCTGGAGGACATGTACGACGCAGACGAGGTCGTGCTGGACGCCCACCACTTGCGGCGCGGCAGCATGGTGCAGGTGTTTCGGCCTGACGGCAGTGACCTCTTCGTCTGCCATCCGCAGCAGCTGCGGCGGAGGCCGAGGAAAACGGAGCGTTCCGTGGAGCCTGACGTCCTCTGGGTGCGGCGGGAGGGCGGCGCGGCGTGGCCCAGGCCCATGACGGTGCTGCTGGACACCGGCGCCCAAGGCTTCCACGTGTCTGAAAGACGCCGCAAGCTGCTCCTCGCGAGCAGGAAAGGCCGCAGGACGCCCAAGCGCGTCGTGCTGGACTTGGGCGACGGCTGCCGCGTGAACGCCGCGCCGCTGGAGGAGGTGGCCTCCAACGACCATGACTTTGTCATGGGCGTCTCCCTCCTGTGCAAGTACGGCGCCGTGCTGGACCACGCCCGCCACACGCTCGCCTTCAAGACCGGCTCCCAGTGGCGGGAGGTCAGCACACAAGGCCCTCAGCAGGGGGTGGTCAGCACACAAAGGTTCCACTAAGCAGCTCGTCGGGAACAAGGCGGTGGAGGCGAGACAAGCGTGTGAGGATAACAGTTACATGGCACACTAAACACCAAGCCAGCACCTAGGCTCACAGGGAAGGGTGTGGCCAACATACCTCCAAGTAAACGAGAGATTTATGTTCATGGACGATGAGCTTAGGTGTGGTTAAGTTTACAGGAGCTGCCTTGAATAAGCCCACCGGCCTTGCAGACTCCTTATGTTCTTCTTTTCTCTATCTCTCTCCATCTACCTCTAATACTTTTCAGGTGTACATTACAGCCTCTTTCACACATCCACGTATCAAGCCCACGTATGCTCACGTATGTGATTTTTGGCCCATACGTGGCCATACGCGGGTTTGTTGCCGCGATCAACTGGATACGTGTCAGGGGCCGATGTACGTAAAGCTTGCACGGTCAACATAACGACGCCATAACGTAAGTACGAGGTAATGCGTATCAAGCCTACGCACTGCGCAAGCATGACGTGACGCTTACCCGAATCTCCTTTCTCACACTACATTCCCTTCTTTCTCTCCTTCCTTATTCCCCTTTTCCCTTCCATCTCTTCCTAAATTTATCCATGACTTTCTCTCTCTTGTCTTCGCTGAAGCACTTAAATCTACACTCTCTAAAAAGGCGAAGGTTGCGAGGAGACTTGATCGAAGTCTATAAATGGATGAAGGGCTTTAATAAAGGGGATGTCAATAAGATTTTGATAGTAAAAGAGCCAGGTAGGACGCGAAGCAATGGTTTTAAGTTAGACAAATTCAGATTCAACAAAGACATAGGCAAGAATTGGTTCACCAATAGAGTGATGGACGAATGGAACAGGCTTGGGAGCCATGTTGTGGGTGCCAATACCATAGATACATTCAAGAAGAGGTTAGATAAAGCCATGGATGGTGAGGTAAGGTGTGGTTGAGTGTACAGGAGCTGCCTTGAAACATTTGAAACATTTGAAACATTTATTAATAGCCTATTAGGTACAGTCACATATGTTGTTACATGTATTGTTAGAGGCCAGCCTTTATATAAGCATAAGCTTTTCAGGCCAACCGGCCTCTTGCAGACTCCTTACGTTCTTATGTTCTTATATCTCATCTTTCCACTCCCTGTCCCTCCCCCCTTCC
The DNA here is from genome assembly GCF_024679095.1 of Eriocheir sinensis. Classification (NCBI taxonomy): domain Eukaryota; kingdom Metazoa; phylum Arthropoda; class Malacostraca; order Decapoda; family Varunidae; genus Eriocheir; species Eriocheir sinensis. Next base: position 20,525 of record NW_026111160.1, on the reverse strand, counting down.
TTTCCCTTCTTATATTTTCTTTCTTTCCTTACCAATTCCCTTTTTCTTTCCATCTCTTCCTAAATCTGTCCGTAATCCTCAATACACACTGTGTGTGTGTGTGTGTGTGTGTGTGTGTGTGTGTGTGTGTGTGTGTGTGTGTGTGTGTAATTCACCTCTTGGTCTGCTGCGGGTCTCTCTCGAGACAGCCAGCCGTTCCCCTACGGAAGAGCACAGAGCTCGTAGTACCGATCTTTGGGTAGGACTGAGACCACTCACACACAACACACCGCGACAACGAGGTCACAACTCCTTGCCTGACGTCGCGTACCTACTCACTGCTAGGTGAACAGGGGCTACACGTGAAAGAAGATAAACCCAACTTATCTTCACCCGGCCGGGGAAGATAAGTTGGGTTTATCTTCTTTCACGTGTAGCCCCTGTGTGTGTGTGTGTGTGTGTGTGTGTGTGTGTGTGTGTGTGTGTGTGTGTGTGTGTGTGCGTGTGACTCGCGTCTCATCTACCTACTCGGCAATGGGTTTAAAAATCAATGCACAGAAAACAGAAATCTTAGCACAGTGTATAAACCCCCAGAAGTGCCTCTCCACTTTCACATCAATGGAGATCCCATAAAAATAATAGAGAATTTTACATACTTAGGCAGTGTTGTCTCCTCTGACTGCTCTCATGATCTAGAAATTCAGAGGAGAGTAAACCTTGCCGCCACTGCTTTTGGCCGCCTGAGAGAAAGGGTCTTCTCAAATAACAACCTCCGAGTAGACACCAAGGCTGCTGTGTACAAGGCTGTATGCATATCCACACTGCTTTACGGCTCTGAGGGATGGACCTTATACAGACGTCAGATTAACATCCTGGAGAAGTTCCACATCCGATGCATCCAAAGGATTGTGAAGGTGACATGGAAAGATAAAGTAACCCACGACGAGCTCTACCATCGGACTCAGACCTGCAGTATAGAAACCCTCCCGGCACAGCGACACCTACGCTGTCTGGGTCACGCCATCAGAATGCCTCAGCATCGACTACCAAGCCAATGCTATATGGCCAACTTAGGGAAGGAGGTAGAACTACAGGAGGTCCAAAGAAGCGTTATGAAAATCAATGCAAAACCCTTCTAAAGAGGTGCAACATCCAACCCAAAGACCTAGAGACACTGGCGACGGACAGGCAAGCTTGGAGGGCTGCATGTGTAAATGGAACCACCAGATTCAAACAAGAGAACTCAAGAAAAAGAGCAGAGCAACGTATCCAACGACGCCAACGCAACCTAGGAGCCGCACCTGTGGGACAACATCCCTGCCACAGGTGTGGTGAAGTGTGTGGCTCCCGCATAGGACTCAACAGCCATCTCCGGTGGCACCGACAGCACGACCCTTGATCATCGTCTTCATGATCATCATCATCATCATCTTCAGAGCAGAGGCGTCATCGACATCGATGGACTGCCACAAGCAAGCAAGTGTGTGTGTATGTGTGTGTGTGTGTGTGTGTGTGTGTGTGTGTGTGTGTGTGTGTGTGTGTGTGTGTGTGTGTGTGTGTGTGTGTGTGTGTGTGTGTGTGTGTGTGTGTGTGTGTGTGTGTGTGTGTGTGTGTGTGTGTGTGTGTGTGTGTGTGTGTGTGTGTGTGTGTGTGTGTGTGTGTGTGTGTGTGTTCTTGTTTCTGCGTCCACCTGATCTAGACTCAGCTGCGTGCATTCCTAGCTCCAAGTTCCCCAAAACCAGCGTCTTTTCGCAGCCTACCTCCTGGAGCGAGGCACATACTATGTACACAAGGACTCTAGGCTCCTTGCCGTACACACCAAACACTTTGATGGCTCCCCCGCCAGTGCATCGTGTTTCGAACAAGCGGCCTCGCAGTCCCGACAAGGGCGAGACGCTGCGGCTGGTGCTGGAGCCGCCGTCGGTGCCCGCCAGGAAGAGGCGGCTCGGCAGCCACCCGTGTCTTCACGTGGATGACCACAACCGTGTGCTGGGTTCAGTGAACTTTCACGCGTGCCTCGTCCAGCTGGACTCCGAGGCCCAGATCACCTTCCTCTTCCACACCATGGCCAAGAGGCTGGGGCTGATCACCGGCACGGAGCCCACCGAAAGGCAGGACATCGACCTCTGGATCGGCTCGCGGGTGCTGGACGTCATAGAGCTGAAGGCCGTCCCCATCAGTCTGGGGGGCGGCGTGGAGATGGTCGTCCCCGCCACTGTGTTCCCGGCGTGGCTGGAGGACATGTACGACACAGACGAGGTCGTGCTGGACGCCCACCACTTGCAGCGCGGCCGCATGGTGCAGGTGTTTCGGCCTGACGGCAGCGACCTCTTCGTCTGCCGCCCGCAGCAACTGCGGCGGAGGCCGAGGAAAACGGAGCGCTCCGTGTGTGGTGCCCCGCGAGCCGCGACACCACTCGTGTCATCATCATCTTCACCGGCAATATTTTCCGATGACAACAGCGGTATCGACCGCTAAAACACAACACGGACTCCAAGACATGATTGTCCCCACACGCACTGTTCATTTACCAACCTATACACAATTGTAATTGCCCATTAACGCACCCGCTTATCTCTCTAAGCCAAACACAATCAACCGCGGTCAAAACACGATCAACCGCGGAACAAAATGTTATGAAAACAAAGCTGCGTCACCGCGTGAATTAAGCATGTCGGTTAGGTAGATTATTGTATGAGCTCGGTGTGAGTTTGATGTATGACTCACACGCCTGACGTATTACCCTCGCGATGTCTGCCTATATAAGAAGCATTTCTCCAGGCTTGACCTCAGATCAACCAGCACTCTGTTCGTTGCTGGACACTCAGTTGTCCTTCCCTAGACAACATGGGTAGAACATTCATCGTTGCTACTGTGAGTATGGAGTAATGTGGTACCATAGAGGAAAGCGTATCTAACATATCTATTGTGTTCTATTATCTTAGTTTTACTTAGGATTATATTTCTATGATACTTTATTGTGTGAGTTTTTACTCAATATTATACCAGTGTTAACGTCAGTAACCAATAGTGAAAGAAAACCTGAAGGCTCATTGAGTCTAGTAAGCCAGTCGCTGGTTTAAACAATATTTTTACCCTCTGTAATATTAAGTAGTATTAAGGTAGAATAAAATACATATAAGAAAGGCGACACCGTTTCATCACCCCATTTACGAACTCCTTTAAATACTCCTAAAGTACTAGAATTTTAAGTCAAGTGTCACTAATACAAACAGTGTGTCGTCTCCCCTGTGTGACCCGGATTACGGGTTACAACATTGGTGTCAGGTGTGGGGTTCACTTGGCAGCACCTCATCCTTGGGCTCAACAATGTTGATGTGGTCAGGCAGAGGAGTGCGTGGGCCATTCTTGCCAGTGGGGTCCCAGGGCAACATGATCTTCACCTTGATACCAAGCACACCCTGCCTCAAATGCACGTGACGCACAGCTGTGTCAACATAGTGGCGACGTGGCTCTCCGGAGTGGATCATGAGGCCGTCAGTAAACTTCATGCTCTTGGCTCGCTGACCACGCAGCTTGCCGGACACCACCACCTCGCAACCCTTGGCTCCAGACTCCATGATGAAGCGCAGCACACCATAGCAAGCACGGCGAACTGCAAGACCTCCAACTAGCTTGTAACGGAGAGACTCTGCCTGTGCGATGGCACAAAGACCACGCTGAGCCACCTTCTCGGCATACAGCTCCACCGACCCCTCGGCAAACCCAAACCTCTTCTGCACTAGAGAGGTGAGCTCACGGATCCTGCGCCCCTTCTCACCAAGGACATTCTGTGTACGAGTGGCGAGGATGATGATCTCTGTCCTGGCAGGGGTGTGGCGCACCTGCACCCCAGAGTAGCCGTCCTCAGCCAGCTCCTTGGTCAGGAACCTGTTGAGCTCAGCCTTGAACACGCCATCCTTGACGAACTTCTTCTTCTTGCTGATCGGGGCGGCCATCTTGGTTACAACATTGGTGTCAGGTGTGGGGTGGTGAAACATGTGGTGAAACATGTGGTGAAACTTGTGGTGAAACTTGCGATTTATATTGGTATTGTACTGGTGTATGTCCACATCCGAAAGCGAGGGAGAAGACAGTTATTCTTGGAATTACGGGAATAAGACTTTAGAGTTAAAAATGCCAGACGAAGGCAAGAACCCTCCCCCCAAAAAAGAAGATGGAAAATCGATCACCCTTGCCCATGATGATCTTGTCACGCTACTTAGCCGTCATACCTTGAATGATTTTAGTAGAGTGCAGGGACTCTTATATTTTTGTGGTGGAGAAGAAAAAAGTAGCAAAGCACCAAACCTCCCATGCCATAAGCTAGCAAAGAAATGGATAGAGGATATTGAAAGCCGGACACAGGCAAACTGGGACACTACCGGAAAGATTGAGTTAGCCAAACAATATGCCCTGGGAGCAGCGCGCGATCATCTCCTCGGTTGTATCACTAGATGTGGACAGGATTGGGAAAAAGTAAAGGAAGACTTCCTACGTGTGTTTCCCACAGTAAGGACCGTATCGGTCCTCCAGAAAGAATTGGGAGAGGCAAAACGGCGGACAGGAGAAAACATCCGCACCTTCCTCATCCGCCTGGAGACATTGAGAGACGAGTTGATCGCTCTCAAGCCTGACAATGCCAGTTTGCTAACTGAGATAACCGCTTTACGGCTCAGAGAGGCTTTCCCTCCGGCCCTCTTACTCATCCTAACGGAGGAAGAAAAGGGGGACCCACAGAAGGTATTAAAGAAAGGGTATGAGTATATTAAAGCTTATCCAGAGTCGAAGCTATCCGATGCCGATATCGCCAAAGAAATAAAAGTGCTGAACGTCTGTTCCACCCAGGCATTCGGACCCAAACATGTCTCACAAGCCCGTCCTCCACGCCCTCCAGGCCAGTCACGTTACCCGATAACCCAAAGGGGAGGACGGCACGCCGCGCCACCTACACGCCCAAATGGGAACGCGCCCACGCCACCCACATGTTATGCTTGTGGGTATGTAGGACACATGGCTCGCGATTGCACATATGGAAGGCAGTATAGGGGTGCCTACCACCCACCAACGGGCTCTCGGTACCCTCAGTACCAGCCCACTCGAAACAGGCGTCAGCCTGTCTCGCCTTGCGCTGCCTGGCGCCCGGAGTACACGGCCGGTCCCTCACCCCGTAGCTCCTGGGTCAACCCTGACCACGAGAAGAACAAAAAAAAAAAAAACGACCCCAGAGTAGCTGCGGCAGTCCACGGCCCTACCAACGCCCTCACGTTGAGATTGTGCGTAGGCGCTAATGCACAAAAGGAGATGGTTTACGCAATGCTAGACACAGGAGCAGGAGCGTCCCTAATAGAAGAAGATTTATTTAGGAAGGTAGGCGGGAAGATGATAGTTACAGAACCTCTCTCCATACAAGGGGTAGATCGGACTCCAATCCCTAATAAAGGACTAGCCGAAGTAGTAGTAGACTTTGGGCACGGAGAAATTATAGAAAAGTTTGTAGTAATATCACAAGGTATAGTGTTACCAACAGCAGTTTTGTTGGGCCTAGAATTTATGTGGAGACAAAATGTGGTAGCTGCACCGCTGGCCACACCTGGGCAGTTTAGTGTAATGGTGGGCGCCTACCCAGTGGAAGTTCATTCCCTGGCTGCGGACGATATGAGCCCGTACCCAGAAGATTGACTAACCGACCTTAAACCTACTTTAGACGAGATGGAGGAAGTACCAGTGAAAGCATACGCTATTAACGTGGCGTCCTTGCTACCAGGCACGGCAGGGTATGTCACTCTGGAGGCAGAGATTGGCAGAGCCCAGCAAGCCTTATTTCTCCCAAGGTCCAATGATATCCCTTCTTCATTTTTATTTCCCGGGTTAGTAACCTTAACTCCTAACGTCAAACAAACCAAAGGTAAATTCATCATTCCCTATGCTAACCCAACTGAAGAAACTATTGAGATGCCAACAGGTGAAGTGATGGGACACATTTATTCTTGTCACTCAGAATACTATCAATCATCGACTAATGAATGTGTAGAGTCTGTCACAAAAACAGCTACAAAGCCGCCTGTCACCCAGTCAAGTAAGCAGATGGTACTCGATAAGCTGATAGACGAGCTATTTTTACCCTCACAACGGGAAAATTGCTGTCTGAAGGGCTTAACCCGCAAGTATCCTGATGTGTTTGCTCTAAAAAACGAGCCACTCACTATTACCCCCTATTATGTTCACACTTTAAGGCTAAAAAATGACAAGCCTATATATAAAAAGCCATACCCAATACCAGTAAAATATCATAAAGAAATAGAGATTCAGCTCAAGGACCTTGAGGCCCAGGGTATTATACGCCCTAGTGCGTCACCCTACAGCGCACCTCTAGTCCCTGTTGCTAAAAAGGATGGTGGAGTCAGACTTTGTCTCGACTTCCGCGCTCTGAACGATGAATTGATTGATGACAAACATCCACTCCCTAACAACTCACTCCTCCGAAAACAGTCAAAGAACTTCAAGGTTTCCTGGGATTGGTTAACTTTTATAGGAAATTCATTAAAGACTTTGCCAAGATAGCATCCCCACTTAATAATTTACTCAAAGGGAGGAAAGTAACCAAGAATGATAAGACACATCTGGAGTGGAATGAAGAGGCATTGCATGCATTTAGCACACTAAAGAACAGTCTAACGACTGACATTGTTTTAGCCTTTCCGGATTTCCGGAAGCCCTTCAATCTCACCACAGATGCGTCAGATAAGGCAATAGGTGGTGTGTTGCAACAAAAGGATGAAAATGGTAATTTACGTCCCATAGCATATTTTAGTAGAACCCTGAATGGAGCAGAACGTAACTACTCAGCGGTAGAGAGAGAAGCTTTAGCAGTCATCTATGGCCTCAGTACTAACCGACCCCTTATCTTGGGTTATAGGATACACATCCTGTCGGACCATAGACCACTGACTTGGCTGTTAAAAAGCACAGTACCTAGCAGCAGGATTGCACGCTGGCAGACACTTCTAGGAGAATTTGACTTTAGTATTGATTATCTCCCAGGCTCCAGCAACATGGTAGCAGATTTTTGTCAAGGATTAGGAATCAGGAGAGTGACGTGATAGAAGGCGAATTGGATGCTCGAATTATGTCTGTCACCCTTACGGGTGGACAGGACACGTCTGTCGCCTCTCCGGAGGGACATGACAAACAGGATAAGTTTCTCCATTGGAGTCTTGCTGGACTCATGGAGCACCAGGATCGCGATCCTGAACTGAGAGAATTGAAGCATGCTTTTGAACAAACCACCGGTGGTAACGTACATGAGAGAGATGAGAGAAAGGTTGCAGAGAGGAGCAATGTAACGTTAAATGCAGCTAAGAGGCACTTCAAAAAACTGCCTCTTAGTGAAGTGTGTAGAGAACGGCATTCTCTACCGCGATGTTTGCGATGAATACAACAAGCAGAAAAGACTGGTTATCGTTCCACCAAGCTACATTCCTAACGCGTTAGCTTTGGCGCATTCCATGCTACCTGCAGGGCATGGAGGCACTAAGGTTACGTTGGCACGCTGTCGCAAGTTTGCGTACTGGCCGGGAATGAAGGCGGACGTGGAGCAATATGTCAGATCTTGTCCTGTCTGTTGTCGGTTTAAGAAGAGGGATCCCCGCCAGCTCCACTTATGAGGTATCCAGAGGTTGGCCAACCGTTTGACAGAGTCCATATGGATATTGTCGGACCTTTGTCTGTTTCAGACGAAGGCTATAGGTATGTACTGACAGTGATAGACGTCCTGTCACGCTTCTTGGTAGCAACCCCCCTTCGTACGAAGGCAGCCAAGGAAGTGGCAGCTGCGTTCTACAAGAACGTAGTCTGTGTACACAGCATCCCGCCGATTCTAGTCACGGATCAAGGAAAGGAGTTCGTCAACACTCTCTTACGAGAGTTGACTCAGTTGTTACAGATTGATCATCTAAGGACAACTCCTTATCACCCGTCTGCAAACGGTGTGATAGAAAGGCCTAATGGCACCTTAATAAATATCTTGAGAACTTTGTGCGAGGACAATCGCGGTATCTGGGACCAAATGCTTCCGGTTGCAACACACGCCTACAACACTGCCTACCATCGTGTTCTGAAAGATTCACCATTTTCTTGCTTTTCTCTCGGGACCCAAATGTTCCTTTTGAAGTGCTTGAGAATAAACTCCAACCTTGTTATGATGTTGACAGCTATAAAGCATTTACTTCTAGTGTCGCGCAGCGGACCTATAAACTATGTCAGACCAATATAGATATAGGATGGCAGGAGTCAGAAAGAATGTTTAGGAAATCCAAACCCAAACAGGTGGTAGTAGGAGATCGGGTCTACTTAAGGCATGTATGTACAAAGGGCGAACCAAAGAAGCTCCAGCCCTTGTTCAATGGACCTTTTAGGGTGCTAGAAAAAATAAGCCCTGTAGTCTTACGACTGCGTCATGTTAGAGGTGGTAAGATCAAGACAGTTCACACAAATAATGTTCAGGTCGTTCACGAGGACTCTCTTGGCTTCCATGACTCTCCTAATGTCAGGCGTGCATACCCTCTCCCTGATCAAGTAGTAGAAGTGGACCCACTCCCCATGACTTATTCCCCGAGGAGCCGCTGCCATTGTCCTTTCCAGCTCCTTCCGAGCTCTCCTCACCGGCTCCTGTCTCCTCAGATGCTTCAGAGGTCCCCTCATTGGTTCCCTCAGCTCCTTCAGAGCCCTGTGTCAGTCGCTCATTACGCTCCAATACGGTACCCCCTTCTCTCCCCAATGTGATGGACCGCCCTCTTGAGTATCGCCAACGACCAACGAACTGATGCCCCCTATAATTACAGATCCTGGGAGTTGCCCTCTCCTTGTCTTCCCTTGATCCCTCCCGGGAGCAACCCATTCGTCCCGGCCTCGTCTTCACCCCAGTCTTTAAGATGCTGTTGACAGGACGGTACTATGTTGTCCCCGTCGTCATCAAGACGGACGACATCCAACGTCCTCTCATCAACGTGGCAAATCTAACAGCGGAAGTTTCATGGTCGATTGAACATATGAATCAATCGTTCCCTACTGTTGGTCTGCTCAGGCGCACTCTAGACTCTTTTCACATTGAGTTTGAGAAGTTATTCAAAGATCTTAACAGCTTTCTGTCGGCTATGAGTGGTAGAGATGGAAGCCCATTTCGGACTCGCCAGAAGCGAGGGGCCGTGGATTTCCTTGGCTCGGTAGCAAACCTCCTTTTCGGTACGGCCACTCAGGCCCAAATAGATGTGATACACGGAAGCTCTCCAGCTCTACACTCTGTCCACAGAAGAGAGACGTCAACTTAACCTCCATCAGGAAGTCCTCAACGCCACAGTTCGGGACCTCCGTCATGTTCATTCTGCCATCTCCCGTCTAGAGTCCGCCTCGGCTTTGGCCTCAGCTATTATCCGTCAGTTCTCACTAAAAACCTTGCAAATTGAAGGGGAAATGCGTATTTTGGAGACTATCCTTCTCATTCAGTTGGCACTTAGTGACCTAAATCATGATACTCTGAATCTCAAGCTTGGCCTTCAGCAGCTGTCCCAAACGCAGGTTTCCCCTCTCCTCCTTCCAAATGATGTACTATTTCGTGTGCTCAGCAATGCGTCACTCCATTATCCAGGCTTACTTTTCCCTGCAGCACATGAATATTTAGCATTGTATAGAGATGTCTCTAGGGTCTAAAGGTACGCTTTCCTCAGGAACCCTTCACTTCTACTTACAAATCCCCATGAAAGGGGATCCCTCTGACGTGTTCGATGTGTTTAAAATGGACGCGTTGCCTTTTCATCTTGATGGCACGCCATATTTTCTGCACACCGACACGCTTTCCACTTACCTTGCGGTTTCTGAAGACCGCACTCACTATATGCTCTTAGACTCCTTGGACCGCTGTACTAAACACCACCTGCTCTATGTATGTCCCCCTGTCGCCCCTGTCTACTCGACTTCTGTCCAGCGCTGCGAGATCGCTCTCTTTCTCGATCGCCCAGACGCCCTCTCGCTGTGTTCTAAGTCTCTCCTCAGAGTCTTCCCCCCGGTCTTCATCCCGTCTCCTGCGGGCTGGGTCTTCGCTACCGATACTCCCCAGGTGGTCACCATGGTCTGCCCGGACAGCCCGGTCTCCAAATACAGGCAGACCATCAACGGGACGGGTCTCCTCAGCCTCGGTATGGACTGTAGTGCCCACTCCGACGCCTTCAGCCTCCCTGCCTCTGCTACTATGGACGGTGACGCCCCGCTGACGGTTCATCGCGCCCCCTTCCACATCGGACGTGACGTGGTCTCATCGCTCCTGGCCAAGACTCCCCTTGGCCCCTTCCCCTCCCCGCCGCCGTCGCCCGTGTCGTATCTGTCGCCCCTGCTGGACATCCGTCCAGCACTTCACGCGCTCCAGGAATCCGTCTCTCCGGTCCCCGCCTTCGACCCCTTCCTCCCTTGGTGGGGGTGGCTGCTCCTCCTCGGCGTCGTCTTCATCGCCGGTGGGGTGGCCTTCTTCTGTCTCTTCAGGTCCCGTCTCTCGCGGGACTCCTCCCCCACGGTCCCGCCATCCCCGTCTTGGCCCTCCATGGTCGTCCGCCGGGCGGAACGCTTTGTGCCACGAGGACGTGGCGTGATTTTAACGGGGGGGGTATGTGGTGCCCCGCGAGCCGCGACACCACTCGTGTCATCATCATCTTCACCGGCAATATTTTCCGATGACAACAGCGGTATCGACCGCTAAAACACAACACGGACTCCAAGACATGATTGTCCCCACACGCACTGTTCATTTACCAACCTATACACAATTGTAATTGCCCATTAACGCACCCGCTTATCTCTCTAAGCCAAACACAATCAACCGCGGCCAAAACACGATCAACCGCGGAACAAAATGTTATGAAAACAAAGCTGCGTCACCGCGTGAATTAAGCATGTCGGTTAGGTAGATTATTGTATGAGCTCGGTGTGAGTTTGATGTATGACTCACACGCCTGACGTATTACCCTCGCGATGTCTGCCTATATAAGAAGCATTTCTCCAGGCTTGACCTTAGATCAACCAGCACTCTGTTCGTTGCTGGACACTCAGTTGTCCTTCCCTAGACAACATGGGTAGAACATTCATCGTTGCTACTGTGAGTATGGAGTAATGTGGTACCATAGAGGAAAGCGTATCTAACATATCTATTGTGTTCTATTATCTTAGTTTTACTTAGGATTATATTTCTATGATACTTTATTGTGTGAGTTTTTACTCAATATTATACCAGTGTTAACGTCAGTAACCAATAGTGAAAGAAAACCTGAAGACTCATTGAGTCTAGTAAGCCAGTCGCTGGTTTAAACAATATTTTTACCCTCTGTAATATTAAGTAGTATTAAGGTAGAATAAAATACATATAAGAAAGGCGACACCGTTTCATCACCCCATTTACGAACTCCTTTAAATACTCCTAAAGTACTAGAATTTTAAGTCAAGTGTCACTAATACAAACAGTGTGTCGTCTCCCCTGTGTGACCCGGATTACGGGTTACAACACGTGGAGCCTGACGTCCTCTGGGTGGGGCGGGAGGGCGGCGCGGTGTGGCCCAGGCCCATGACGGTGCTGCTGGACACCGGCGCCCAAGGCTTCCACGTGTCTGAAAGACGCCGCAAGCTGCTCCTCGCGAGCAGGAAAGGCCGCAGGACGCCCAAGCGCGTCGTGCTGGACTTGGGCGACGGCTGCCGCGTGAACGCCGCGCCGCTGGAGGAAGTGGCCTCCAACGACCATGACTTTGTCATGGGCGTCTCCCTCCTGTGCAAGTACGGCGCCGTGCTGGACCACGCCCGCCACACGCTCGCCTTCAAGACCGGCTCCCAGTGGCGGGAGGTCAGCACACAAGGCCCTCAGCAGGGGGTGGTCAGCACACAAAGGTTCCACTAAGCAGCTCGTCGGGAACAAGGCGGTGGAGGCGAGACAAGCGTGTGAGGATAACAGTTACATGGCACACTAAACACCAAGCCAGCACCTAGGCTCACAGGGAAGGGTGTGGCCAACACACCTCCAAGTAAAGGAGGGATTTATGTTCATGGACGATGAGCTTAGATGTGGTTAAGTTTACAGGAGCTGCCTTGAATAAGCCCACCGGCCTTGCAGACTCCTTATGTTCTTCTTTTCTCTATCTCTCTCCATCTACCTCTAATACTTTTCAGGTGTACATTAAGAGAGTTTCCGGAGACTAGGAGGCTGTGTCTGAGGGAACACTAATGTCTTTGGGGGTTGACCCAACAAGTCCATATTTCTTTGAACATGTTGACTGACCACTAAACGCACAGCGGACAAGACTTTTCTTGTCAAGGTCCTTTGCTCTTTACCAACTCGGCGTGAATTAGCCACAAAGCAATTCCTCGTGAGTGAAACAACGGCACCCAAGCTGTTTTTGTAATCTTTTCTCTTAATTTCCTCGATGATGCAACATTGCGGCGGAACTTAGGAGTCAAAAGACTGTCCGTAAGAGGAGGGGAGTTGATGAGACGAATAGCTTTAGACTCGACTCTGTCCAAGAGAGCAAGAGAGCCGTGGCTGAGTCGACATAATGACGGCGCCGCGTTCAGGAGGACGCGAGCTCAATCCCCGCCCGGTGCCACCAAGCTGGGATTTTTCAGCCGCCGCCGAGTGGCTTAAAAACTACCCATATGCTGTCCAGAAGATCACCTATCAACCCGGACTTTAGATTCTAGGATTAAAAATGAGCTCCGAGAGGGCAGCATGAGCCAATGCAAGATGGCGCAAATATAAACACTCGCCTGCGCCAGAACGGGCTGGGCCGACCATCAGGCCCCACCGGGAAGAAGCCTTGGGTCGACCATCAGGCCCCACCGGGAAGAAGCCTACCGGCGCAATAGGCCGCGACGTAAAAAAAAAAAGTCCCGGAGGGTTTAAGAACATGGGCTTTACTTATTTACTATCTTATTTACTAATTATTTACTATCTTTTTTACTGTCTATCACTAGTCGAATAAAACTACCCATTGAGACACTAACACAACCCCTACGAAAGCTTTATCAAATGTGGGAGTGTATGCTCTTAAACGTTTGAGAATGTGGTCCACAAGGTCATGAGACTCAGAGCAGGCGTGGGTTGGTGTGGCCGGGCAGAAGCAGCAGCATCCAACAGCTTCTCGCGAGGCCGACTTTAACGCCGGTGTGTCGGGGAGCAGGCGAGGCGGCGCTTAACGAACGAGAAAAATGTCACAAACTGGAACGAACCCAGACAGGGAACGACGGTAATAACACGGACAGCCTCCCCCTTGCTTGGACACACACACACACACACACACACACACACACACACACACACACACACACACACACACACACACACACACGGACTAACTGCCTGAGTGACTGGTTGAGTGAGTGAGTGATTGACTGACTGAATGACTGACTGACCGACCGATCGACAAACAAACAGACGGATACACACACACACACACACACACACACACACACACACACACACACACACACACACACACACACACACACACACACACACACACACACATTGTTGTCGATTGTTACTGCGAAAGTGAAGTAGCAACACTCATATGATTGCGTAATTTAGCCGTAACTAAAATATTCTATGTCCTCGAATACTAAATGTTAGGTAGACAAGTTTTCTATCACACACATAAATGCCAAAACATCGCTGTGAATCTATAACGGAAAGATCAACGCTATATTTCCTTTCATATTCTTCGTAACAGTATAAATTGTTCGATTAAGTGTCACTGCTTCTTCTGTGTCCGTGGAAGGAGGCATTTCAACGACGGTTTCTTTAATGCTTTGTTTGTCTTCGCGCTCTGACGCTCCATTCTCTTTACTGTCTTCCCTTCCTTGGCGAGCAAAAGCAATGGACTGAAGGATGACTTTACTGTTGTGTTTGTCTTCCCGTTCTCCTTTCCTCCCTGTCTTCCCTTCCTTAGCGTAATACACTGACGGTATCCTCAATGTCCTGTTTGTCTTCGCGTTTTACATTCCTTACTGTCTTCCCTTTCTTGGCGTAATACAGTGACGGTATCCTCAATGTCCTGTTTGTCTTCCCGTTCTCCTTTCCTCCCTATCTTCCCTCCCTTGGCGTAATACAGTGACGGTATCCTCAATGTCCTGTTTGTCTTCCCGTTCTCCTTTCCTCCCTGTCTTCCCTCCCTTGGCGTAATACACTGACGGTATCCTCAATGTCCTGTTTGTCTTCCCGTTCTGCTTTCCTCCCTGTCTTCCCTTCCTTAGCGTAATACACTGACGGTATCCTCAATGTCCTGTTTGTCTTCCCGTTCTCCTTTCCTCCCTGTCTTCCCTTCCTTGGCGTAATACACTGACGGTATCCTCAATGTCCTATTTGTCTTCCCGTTCTCCTTTCCTCCCTGTCTTCCCTTTCTTGGCGTAATACACTGACGGTATCCTCAATGTCCTGTTTGTCTTCCCGTTCTCCTTTCCTCCCTGTCTTCCCTTCCTTAGCGTAATACACTGACGGTATCCTCAATGTCCTGTTTGTTTTCCCGTTCTTCTTTCTTCCCTTCCTTGGCCGCCTGAAAGTACCGCCCGCCGCCGTAACACTCGCGGCGGGGCTGGGTAAACACGGCCGTGATGAAGGTCGGTGCATACGGTGAGGTGCGGCGCCTTAACTTCAGACGTGCCAGACAGATACAGCGGCTGCACCTCCCTCGCTGCGGCCCTCCTCCCGACGCCGCTCCATCCCCTTCACTGTTGGCTGCCCCTGCTCTATCTAGCGACTTATCTATTTATCTATGTGTATGTATCTGGGTTATCTACCTCTTTCTTGATTTTACATGTTACGTCTCTCCAAGTACGTCGCGTGGTTTCTCTGAGGCTCTAAACACCGTTCCATTAAGGCTAGTAATTGAATTTCTTCCTTTTACGAGAACGATTCTTTCATTCTTTTGGGGGAAAGCGACGCAAAGCCAAAGCGAAGCCAAAAGTCTCCATTTTATCCGAGGAAGATATTAACTTCCGCAAAATAAATACGCAAGATGTATGTAAAGAGTTTTGGTTCAGTTCGAGGATTTCAACCTTAGGGGCCGCGGAGCCTGGAAGATTTGGCCCCGGCCCGCATGAAAGGTCCATCATGAGGCCGCGCGGGCACGCCGGGGAGGCGGCAGCGTGACTACAGGCTTCTTAACGTGCCCCTTTCACTTATTACATACACTCTTATCTTTATCTAAGCATTCACTCATCATTCATATAAAACCCATAATGGAGTTATTTTCACCGCATGAATTGCAACTCTGCAAATAGCACAGGCTTGTCGGTGAGCCACAAAGGTTGGAATGTTTCTGACAGCTACCACAAGTCATGAAATGGGTACTCACCTTGCGTGTCGACGGAGAAGTACCCCTGGCCGTCCCCGCCGGTGATGGCGTACAGCAGCTGGTCAATGTCGTGGTCCCGGACCTCCAACGTGATGACCTCAGCGCCGGGGGGCAGGTTCTCCTTGACCCAGGCCCGCAGCACGCGCTGGGGGAACATCGGGGGACCCAAGTTTTCATCCACGTCGTGGACTTGGACGAAGAGGCTGGCGTCAGCGCTCAGGGCGGGATTGCCGCCGTCCTGGGCCCGGACCGTCACGTTGTAGGACTGCCGCGCCTCAAAGTCCAGCGGCTGGGCGAGGCGCACGACGCCGGTTTTCTCGTCGATGCGAAAAACATACTCGTGGGCGCTGACGAGGCTGTAGGTCAGCTGGCCGCCCATGCCTAGGTCCGGGTCGGTGGCCTGCAGGGACGCCACCACCGCGCCCAGCGGCAGGTCCTCCGGGATGTCAACCCTGAGGCTGCGGGCGGCACCGAAGTCTGGCGGACAGTCGTTGATGTCCAGGACAGTCACCAGTAGCCGGGACAGAGCAGACTGCGGGTGTTCGGGAGCGCCGTCCCACGCCCTCAACCGCAGGTCAGACTCACTCCGCCGCTCACGGTCCAGGCAGACCAGTATGTACTCAATGACAATCGTTCTGTCATCCGTGAACTCGTCCACTTCCGACACGAACTTGGACGTTACCTGGGGGTTCTGACCCTCGTCCGCGTCCTGGGCAGTGATCTGAGCCACGCTGGTGCCGTTCCGCGTGTTCTCGGGCAGGTGGAGACTGTAGCTCCCACGATTAAACTCAGGAACGTTATTATTTACGTCGACCACTTTGACTGTGAGATTCCTTAACACACACCTGTGCGGGACGCCGAGGTCATACACAGTAATGCTAAGGAAATACTCTGGCGTCCTCTCGCGATCAAGCTCGGCCACCACCTTCAAGACCCCTGTTTCAAAGCCTATCTTGAACACCGAGTCCGTGTCACCGCTGGAGACGGCGTACATCACACGGCCGTTGTGGCCCCGGTCATGGTCCTTCGCCGCCACAGTCAGCAGCTCGGTGCCGATACTCGCATCCTCGCGGACCTTGACGATGCTGGGAAACTTTTCTGGTAGCTCTGGTGGGTGGGAGTTGAAGCCAAAGCGCAGTGGCAACAGGGCGTAGTGTTCCTCGGTGGCGTTGTTCTCCGCCGCGGCCGCTTCCACTTCCTCAGCCTTCGATCTTATATCCGTTTTGTGACACTCGACGTGGGAGTGTTGCTTGAGGGCCGCCTGGCCAACATTGCGTTTGGTGATCACCGCGACCGTCACACTCGTGGGGTCAGACACGTGGGTACCGTCCGTGGCCGTCACATTGAGAACATACGTCTTATGCGGATCAACAGGCGTCACAACTTTCCTGAGGTCACACGTGAGAACCAGCACACCCGACGAGCTCTCAACGGACCAGCACTCTTCGTCCATGTCATTGTGTAGCCTGTAGCTGATGATGCTTCCGTTGTCGAGGTCCACAGCCGAGAGACCAAGGAAACTGGTGCCGACTAGGGCGTCCACAGAGACCCAACCTCTGCAGTCCACGCCGGCCGGTTGTCATTCACGTCACGAACCTTTACCTTCACTGTTGTCTCGGTCTCCCTCTTGAAAGGCGTGCCCCAGTCCGACGCACGAGCTTTGATGGTGTAGACTCTTCGCTGGGCCTCGAAATCCAGCACGGCGGAGGTTCGCACTGTCCCGTCGAAAGGGTCAATCACGAAGGGAACTTGGTCCAGATTGGCAATACTGTGCTACAGGAAACAGTTATCTCCTGAGTCTGCATCTGTGGCGACCATGCGTGTGACATAAGACCCCGTCGGCTCATTCTCGTCCAGCGTCACCTCCGTGTTGGGCGTGTTGAACTGAGGCGCGTTGTCGTTGGCGTCAAGAATTCGAATTATAACCTTGGCCGAGGACTGTTTCCTGCGGGCGTTGCTGGCCTGGTCCACCGCCGCCACCGTGAGGCTGTAGTATGCCGTCAGCTCATGGTCCAGCCAGTCAGCCGTTGATATTAGGCCTGTGCGAGGGTTTATAGTGAATTTTTCGTCTTCATTCCCTGCCACGATCCTGAATAGCACTCTGCCGTTGATGCCCTGGTCCGTGTCCGAGGCGGCCACCCGCACGACGGGGGTTTGGGGCGGCGCCTCCTCGCTCACCGCCTCCTCGTACTGCTCCCGCGCAAACACCGGCGCGTGGTCGTTGACGTCGGCAATGTTGACGTGGACGCTGACTCTCGTCCTGCGCGAGGGAGTCCCACAGTCGACGGCCTGGATGGTTAGGTTGTAGCCTTCTGGCGCCAGCTCGCGGTCCAGCAGCTTGAGCACCGCAAGATTGTACTCCTTGTCGTGGACCTGTGTGACGCTGAAGAGCCTGTCGGGGTCCCCGGCCACGATGACCACCTGGTCCACGCGGCCACTCTCGCCCTCGTCCTCGTCGTCCACCTTGATGATGGCGTATATGTGGGTGTGGGCGTGCTCGACCACGTGGGGCAGATGCTGCACCGAGATTCTTGGCGCGTGGATGTTGACTTGGTACACCTGGACCTCCACTGTGGCTCGCGCCGCGGCGGAGGCCCGCGTGTTAGGTGGCTGCGGCCCGCGGTCCTGGGCGAGGACTGTTATCCTGTGTGGCCGCCCATAGGTGTGGGAGAGTGGGCGTGTTATGCTCAGGACGCCCTTGGTCGGGTGAACGGCGAACAGGTTTGACGTGTGGTCCTGCAGCAGGTAGTAAACCTGGCCGTTGATGCCGTCGTCGGCGTCGTGGGCCGTCACGGAGAGGAGCGGCGAGTGGAGCGACGCGTCCTCGCCCACACTCACCTGGTACGACGTGGGAAAAAACAACGGTATGTTATCGTTCGTATCTAGCACCCGCACCGTCACGTTGGCCCTGGCCTTGAGGGGCGCACCGCGGCGGACGGCACTGCGGGCCTGCGCCTCCACCACCAAGTTGTACCGCTCTTGCCGTTCACGGTTCAGTACGTCCCGCAACCCTGTTTTTGTCCTCACGTGCAGCACCACGACGCCGCCAACCACCTCCGACTCGGCCGTGAAGAAGCCGTGCGTGTCCCCGTCAGCTATAGTGTACGTGACGTGGGTGGTGGGCGGCAGGTTCTCGAGGGACACGCCCATGAGCTCCTTCCCGGACACGTGCGTCCTGGGCAGCGAGTTCTCGTAGATGCTAACATTGTACCAGTCCCTCAGGAACCTGAGAGACTCCAGGCTGGCTGCCGCGGCGGCGCTCCAGCACAGCCACGGCACCCCCAGCAGAAGCACAAGAAGGAAGAGACGCGAGGGTGGCCGCCGGGTGAGAGGTGGCCTGCCCGGGGCGTGGCGTGCGGGAGGCGGCGGGGCCAGCAGCGTCCGCAGGACCGCTCCCTGGGCCATCATGTCATCATGTCACGTGGGGGCGGGCATCACCTGCAACGAGACGACACAACGTTACACGTGTGCACACACACACACACACACACACACACACACACACACACACACACACACACACACACAGGTGTATGTATGGTTAGCATCAAATATTTAGATCATAAAAATATGCCTTCGAAAGAAGCCTTACACCTGCATTACCTGCCTAAAACACTTTCTAGGAAACACGCAACCAACAAACAGAGGAATTAAAAAAAGAACCAGAGAAAAATGAAGATGAATCGAGAAAGAAATGAAACAAGAAAAGGCGACGGAAAAGCTAGGAATACAAAACATCATCTGGGAATCGTGTGTGTGTGGCGTGCGTGTAATATGTCCTCGGCGTTCCATTGGGCGACGCGAGGCCGGCGATTCATTGCCCAGGTGTTCCATCCTCACTGCCGCCACGACAACACCTCGCCACCGCCCGCCGCGACGCTCGAATAAAGAAACGCTGTGCGCTCGAGGACTCCATTCACACCACCTTGCCTCGGCCCGTCAGGAAGGCGCGTGTGTGCATGTGTGAGGGTGAGAGACAGACAGACAAATATTCAGACAAACAGATGAGCTGAGAAACAGACACAGACAATTTAGGCGTTTTACAAGGAAGGAAGGAATGGCGATTATAAAACAACCGATTCAAAATTCAAAAGAGGTCAGGTATGCATTGAAACAGGATAAAAATTACCGTAGTTATCATCAAACTGGAATGGAACATGCTAGCAAAGAACAGTGTAGAGAGAGATAGAAACATTATAATCGTGACCTTATTAGTAACGACTCACTCCTTCACCTCTTCTCTGTCAGTCACGGTCTACAGTCTCCCAAAAGGATGAAAACACATCAGTTATAATTACAGTCAGACTAGACGATTAAATACAGTAAAAGAAAGCAAAGCAAGAAGAAAAACAGCATACTCCATACGAGACCCATTTCCCGAGACCTACACTCATGGGCAGCTCGACAGTCCAACACAATCACTGTAAGCTCCCAAACCAAACCATATTCACCACAATGCTCCGTTACATCTACGCAATACTAGATACCAATAAAATTTTCCTGTGTAGTTTCCCAAAATTCCCTCTTTTTTATATCACCGCCAAACACTTTAGAGATACAAGTATTTTTTTGTCCTATTGTATGTTTGGTTGGTGAGCTTACAAACTGCTGTATTGGACTGTAAACTGGCCCTCAGGCATTCACGGTCCAGAGTCCCCCGAAGCTTTTCCTCAAAGCCAAACAGCAGCAGCAGCGCCACGACTTTTGTTACGGCGGGAAAGACAAATAGGAATGGAGTTTAGAGAGTCGAGAGAGGAACATTCAGACTAGTCACCGCATAGGGTTGTTATATATCAGATATTTTTCAGGTAAACAAACAGATTACCACTTTATAATGTTTGCCCGCGTGTGTGTGTGTGTGTGTGTGTGTGTGTGTGTGTGAGTGTGAGAGAGAGAGAGAGAGAGAGAGAGAGAGAGAGAGAGAGAGAGAGAGAGATAAAACACAAACAAAATCTATAAACACACACACACACACACACACACACACACACACACACACACACACACACACACACACACACACACTCAGGCCTTAATACCTCAAGCAATCAAAGTCGAGCGCAAAAAATGGATGGCGATTAAGAGACAATCCAAACGCCATCAACTCTGCCAGCAAGCCACCGCTGAAAGGGAACTGCGGACCGCCGATAACACGAGAGGGGCGAC